>NC_134357.1:395422877-395460377 GCF_048569485.1 Anomaloglossus baeobatrachus | reverse complement strand
TGTGTATAATGTGTGCGTGCCTGCTGGGGCAATGACATCACAGGTGCTAGTAATTTCATTCACCTGACCCCGTGAAGACAGTGCCGCCCGATATCACTACCGTGACCGGGTCTCGCAGCACTGCCGTCACGGGGTCATGTGAGTCCATTGTGAACTTACCTCACCTGACCCCCGATGTCGCTGGCAAGCTCCTGTCCTGGCCCGGTGTCCTGAGGCGGCACGTCATCATAGCTACAGCTGATCGCGTCCTCCGATCAGCTGTTCTGCAGACACCAAGCTGTGTAATGCGGGCTGCAGAAACATGGCGCCGGAGATAAGCGCTATGCGCAGAGGCCCACTCCGGCGCCATGTTTCTGAAGATTAGATATTTACATACAGCCAGAGGGAGGGAGGAACAGGCTGGTGGGGGGGCGGGGAACTCCTGCATAACCCGCCCGGACATCAGGAGAGAGGGAGGAACAGGCTGGTGGGGGGGGCGGGGAACTCCTGCATAACCCGCCCGGACATCAGGAGAGAGGGAGGAACAGGCTGGTGGGGGGGTGGGGAACTCCTGCATAACACGCCCGGACATTAACAGAGAGGTGCACACGTCAATCAAAGAAGGGAATTTTGTTACTTACCGTAAATTCCTTTTCTTCTAGCTCCTATTGGGAGACCCAGACGATTGGGGTGTATAGCACTGCCTCCGGAGGCCACACAAAGCATTACACTAAAAAGTGTAAGGCCCCTCCCCTTCTGGCTATACACCCCCAGTGGGATCACTGGCTCACCAGTTTTAGTGCAAAAGCAAGAAGGAGGAAAGCCAATAACTGGTTTAAACAAATTCACTCCGAAGTAACGTCGGAGAACTGAAAACCGTTCAACATGAACAACATGTGTACCCGAAAAACAACCAAAAATCCCGAAGGACAACAGGGCGGGTGCTGGGTCTCCCAATAGGAGCTAGAAGAAAAGGAATTTACGGTAAGTAACAAAATTCCCTTCTTCGGCGCTCCATTGGGAGACCCAGACGATTGGGACGTCCAAAAGCTGTCCCTGGGTGGGTAAAGAAATACCTCATGTTAGAGCTGCAAAGACAGCCCTCCCCTACGGGGAGGCAACTGCCGCCTGCAGGACTCTTCTACCTAGGCTGGCGTCCGCCGAAGCATAGGTATGCACCTGATAATGTTTGGTGAAAGTGTGCAGACTCGACCAGGTAGCTGCCTGGCACACCTGTTGAGCCGTAGCCTGGTGTCGTAATGCCCAGGACGCACCCACGGCTCTGGCAGAATGGGCCTTCAGCCCTGATGGAACCGGAAGCCCAGCAGAACGGTAGGCTTCAAGAATTGGTTCTTTGATCCATCGAGCCAGGGTGGCTTTTGAAGCATGGGACCCTTTGCGCTTACCAGCGACAAGGACAAAGAGTGCATCCGAGCGGCGCAGGGGCGCCGTGCGGGAAATGTAGATTCTGAGTGCTCTCACCAGATCCAACAAATGTAGATCCTTTTCATACCGATGAACTGCATGCGGATAAAAGGAAGGCAAGGAGATATCCTGATTAAGGTGAAAAGAGGATACCACCTTAGGGAGAAACTCCTGAATGGGGCGCAGCACTACCTTGTCCTGGTGGAACACCAGGAAAGGAGCTTTGGATGACAGCGCTGCTAGTTCAGACACTCTCCGAAGAGACGTGACCGCTACCAGAAATGCCACTTTCTGTGAGAGTCGAGAAAGTGACACATCCCTCAGGGGCTCGAAAGGCGGCTTCTGGAGAGCAACAAGGACCTTGTTTAGATCCCACGGATCTAACGGCCTCCTGTACGGAGGTACGATATGACACACCCCCTGCAGGAACGTGCGCACCTTAGAAAGTCGCGCTAGACGCTTCTGAAAAAAACACGGATAGTGCCGAGACTTGCCCTTTAAGGGAGCCGAGCGACAAGCCCTTTTCCAACCCAGATTGCAGGAAGGAAAGAAAGACAGGTAACGCGAATGGCCAGGGGGATACTCCTTGTGCAGAGCACCAGGATAAGAATATCTTCCACGTTCTGTGGTAGATCTTAGCAGACGTGGGCTTCCTAGCCTGTCTCATGGTGGCAACGACCCCTTGGGATAATCCTGAAGACGCTAGGATCCAGGACTCAATGGCCACACAATCAGGTTCAGGGCCGCAGAATTTCCGATGGAAAAACGGCCCTTGGGACAGTAAGTCTGGTCGGTCTGGTAGTGCCCACGGTTGGCCGACCGTGAGATGCCACAGATCCGGGTACCACGACCTCCTCGGCCAGTCTGGGGCGACGAGTATGACGCGGCCGCAATCGGATCTGATCTTGCGTAACACTCTGGGCAAGAGTGCCAGAGGTGGAAACACATAAGGGAGCCGGAACTGCGACCAATCTTGCACTAAGGCGTCTGCCGCTAGAGCTCTTTGATCGCGAGACCGCGCTATGAAGGTCGGGACCTTGTTGTTGTGCCGAGACGCCATTAGGTCGACGTCCGGCACCCCCCAGCGGCGGCAGATTTCCTGAAACACGTCCGGGTGAAGGGACCATTCCCCTGCGTCCATGCCCTGGCGACTGAGGAAGTCTGCTTCCCAGTTTTCTACGCCCGGGATGTGAACTGCGGATATGGTGGATGCTCTTTCCTCCACCCACATCAGAATCCGCCTGACTTCCTGGAAGGCTTGCCGACTGCGTGTCCCTCCTTGGTGGTTGATGTATGCCACCGCTGTGGAGTTGTCCGACTGAATTCGGATCTGCTTTCCTTCCAGCCACTGCTGGAAGGCTAATAGGGCAAGATACACTGCCCTGATTTCCAGAACATTGATCTGAAGGGTGGACTCCTGCTGAGTCCACGTCCCTTGAGCCCTGTGGTGGAGAAAAACTGCTCCCCACCCTGACAGACTCGCGTCTGTCGTGACCACTGCCCAGGATGGGGGCAGGAATGATCTTCCCTGTGATAATGAGGTGGGAAGAAGCCACCATTGCAGAGAGTCCTTGGCCGTCTGAGAAAGGGAGACTTTCCTGTCTAGGGAAGTTGTCTTCCCGTCCCATTGGCGGAGAATGTCCCATTGAAGTGGGCGCAGATGAAACTGCGCGAACGGGACTGCCTCCATTGCTGCCACCATCTTCCCTAGGAAGTGCATGAGGCGCCTTAAGGGGTGCGACTGACCCTGAAGGAGAGACTGCACCCCTGTCTGTAGTGACCGCTGCTTGTCCAGCGGAAGCTTCACTATCGCTGAGAGAGTATGAAACTCCATGCCAAGATACGTTAGTGATTGAGTCGGTGCCAGGTTTGACTTTGAAAAGTTGATGATCCACCCGAAAGTCTGGAGAGTCTCCAGCGCAACATTCAGGCTGTGTTGGCATGCCTCTTGAGAGGGTGCTTTGACAAGTAGATCGTCTAAGTAAGGAATCACCGAATGTCCCTGAGAATGCAAGACTGCTACCACTGCCGCCAAGACCTTGGTGAAAACCCGTGGGGCTGTCGCCAGACCAAATGGCAGAGCTACGAACTGGAGATGGTCGTCTCCTATCACGAAACGTAAAAAACGTTGGTGCTCTGTAGCAATCGGCACGTGGAGATAAGCATCTTTGATGTCTATTGATGCAAGGAAATCTCCTTGAGACATTGAGGCAATGACGGAGCGGAGGGATTCCATCCGGAACCGCCTGGCGTTCACATGCTTGTTGAGCAGCTTTAGGTCCAGAACAGGACGGAACGAGCCGTCCTTTTTTGGAACCACGAAGAGATTGGAGTAAAAACCTTGTCCTTGTTCCTGCAGAGGAACAGGGATCACCACTCCTTCTGCTCTTAGTGAGCACACCGCCTGCAGAAGGGCATTTGCTCGGTCGGGATGTGGGGAGGTTCTGAAGAACCGAGGCGGAGGATGAGAACTGAATTCTATCCTGTACCCGTGAGACAAAATGTCTGCTACCCACCGGTCTTTGACCTGTGGCAGCCAAATGTCGCAAAAGCGGGAGAGCCTGCCACCGACCGAGGATGCGGAGGGATGAGGCCGAAAGTCATGAGGCAGCCGCCTTGGAAGCGGTTCCTCCGGTTGCTTTCTTGGGGCGTGAATGAGCCCGCCAGGAATCTGAGCTCCTTTGCTCCTTCTGAGTCCCTTTGGACGAGGAGAATTGGGTCTTGCTGGAGCCTCGAAAGGACCGAAACCTCGACTGCCACTTCCTCTGTTGAGGTTTGCTCGATCTGGGCTGGGGTAAGGAGGAGTCCTTACCCTTGGACTGTTTAATGATCTCAGCCAATTGCTCACCAAACAGTCTGTCTCCAGATAGTGGCAAGCTGGTTAAACATTTCTTGGAAGCAGAATCTGCTTTCCATTCCTTTAACCACAAGGCTCTGCGCAAAACCACAGAGTTGGCAGACGCCATTGAGGTACGGCTCGTAGAGTCCAGGACAGCGTTGATAGCGTAAGTCGCAAACGCAGACATTTGCGAGGTTAGGGACGCTACTCGCGGCACTGCTGGACGTATGATAGAGTCCACCTGTGCCAGGCCAGCTGAAATAACTTGGAGTGCCCACACGGCCGCGAATGCTGGAGCAAACGACGCGCCGATAGCTTCATAGACAGACTTTAACCAAAGGTCCATCTGTCTGTCATTGGCATCTTTAAGTGAAGCCCCATCTTCCACTGCAACTATGGATCTAGCCGCAAGCCTGGAGATTGGGGGGTCCACCTTTGGACACTGGGTCCAGCGTTTGACCACGTCAGGGGGAAAGGGATAACGTGTATCCTTAAGACGTTTGGAGAAACGCTTATCTGGATAAGCATGATGTTTCTGGACTGATTCTCTGAAGTCAGAGTGGTCCAGAAAAGTACTCAATTTACGCTTAGGATACCGGAAATGGAACTTCTCCTGCTGTGCAGCTGCCTCCTCTGCTGAAGGGGCTGGGGGAGAAATATCCAACAGTCTATTGATGGCCGCTATAAGGTCATTTACCATAGCGTCACCATCAGGGGTATCTAGATTGAGAGCGGTGTCAGGATTAGATTCCTGATCACCCACCTCTGTCTCCTCATACAGAGCCTCGTCTCGCTGAGACCCTGACCAGTGTGATGACGGCGAGGGTCTTTCCCAGCGAGCCCGCTTAGGCTGCCTGGGACTGTCATCCGAGTCAGAGTCTTCAGCCTGTGATGCCTGGGACCCCCTTGAAGTACGGATTAGTTCCAACTGAGGGGGACCGGGGAGCATAGACACAGCAGTGTCCATGGTCTGAGAAACTGGCCTGGACTGCAAGGTTTCCAGGATTTTTGTCATAGTCACAGACATCTTATCAGCAAAAACTGCAAATTCTGTCCCCGTCACCGGGGCAGGGTTCACAGGCGTCTCTGCCTGGGCCACTACTACCATAGACTCTGGCTGCCGAAGTGGCACAGGGATTGAACATTGCACACAATGGGGGTCATTGGAACCTGCCGGTAGATTAGCCCCACATGCGGCACAAGCAGTGCATACCGCCTGTGCCTTGGCACCCTTGCGTTTTGCGGATGACATGTTGTTGTCTCCTCAGAGCAATGTAGGGTATAAGCCAAGAAGCGACTGTACAGTGCAATATAAATATATATGGTACAGGGAAAAAATGCACCAAATAACACTGTGGCACTAGTGGGGCCAGCACTTATGTGCAGCTTACCGCCCGCATAAACGCGGGTGTGTGGTCGCCAGAGTCCCTTGTCTGAGTCCCCCAGAGCCTGTGTCCGTTCTCCAGCCAGACTGCATGCAGGAATGGCTGCCGGCGTCCTGTGGAGAGGGGCGGGCCCTGGGCGTGTTGAGACCAAGAGCGGGAAACTTGCGTCCCCACTGTGCCCAGTGAGAGGGCTGGAGTATGTAAATAAGACTCCAGCCCTCGGCGCTGGCTATAGAACAGCGTCTCTCCCTTTCCCTGATTGACAGGGTGGGGGCGGGAACGAAGCAGAGCTAGGCCGCAAAAGCCGGGGACTAGATTTATGAGCGCTGCCGCCGTAAAAGCGCGGGCAGCGCGAGTCCCCGGCGCACTACAAGTCCCAGCGGCGCCGCCGCTCCCGGAGCGGCCGGCGCGGTAGTTCCCAAGACATGAAATCACTCAGCTAAGCTGCAGTGACTCTAACCCGAGCGCGCAGCGCTAGTGCCCCCGGCGCACTAGCACACCCAGCAAGCCTGGAGTGTGCGTGGCCTGTCTGTGCGGGGACACAGAGTACCTGAACGTTGCAGGGCCTTGTCCCTGACTGTACTCAGCTCCTCCAGCAGGGTCTCTGGGTCTGTGGATGGAGCTCGGCCTCAGGGTTTGGGGGCCGGTAAGATCCCACTTCCACAGAGCCCCTCAGGGGGATGGGGAAGGAAAGCAGCATGTGGGCTCCAGCCTCCGTACCCACAATGGGTACCTCAACCTTACAAACCGCAAGTGGGGTGAGAAGGGAGCATGCTGGGGGCCCTATCTGGGCCCTCTTTTCTTCCATCCGATAGAGTCAGCAGCTACTGCTGACTAAACAGTGGAGCTATGCGTGGATGTCTGACCTCCTTCGCACAAAGCAGAAAACTGGTGAGCCAGTGATCCCACTGGGGGTGTATAGCCAGAAGGGGAGGGGCCTTACACTTTTTAGTGTAATGCTTTGTGTGGCCTCCGGAGGCAGTGCTATACACCCCAATCGTCTGGGTCTCCCAATGGAGCGCCGAAGAAAAGTGCACGAAATTTCAAACTTTATAAAGTTGGATTTCACTGCCTAAACACCCGAGCTGCCCCCTGATGGTATGTACACACTGTGCATGATAGTGCCAGTACTGCACTGGCTGCAGCTTATACACGAAAATGCTGATGGTTGGTTCCCTTTAAACATTGTCATTATACTTACCGCTCCCACAACTCGTCCTGCCGACTGTCTCCCGGCCGCTTCTGCTTCCATGTCCAATCATTGCTGTGCCCCCGGGTTACAGGACCTTCCATGACGTCATAGCCATGTGACCAGTCTGGAGGGAATGTTGTACAGACATTGGGTTACAGACTGGTCACATGGCTATGACGTCACGGAAGGTCCTGTAACCCATGAGGTATCAACATTCAAACCAAACTGATCACATGGCTATGAAGACATGGGAGGGAGGTCCTTTAAGTAAAGATGTAGCAGAGCTGAAGATGCTCGCCCGCCTTTGGACTACGTCCAAGGGGTTCTTTTAGAGTAATAAAGATGGAGTCCTAAATGTCTTCTGTTTTATTTCTAATAATATTTTACTCTTTTTTATTTTTTCAGTTAACAGATAATAAATAACAGATAATCACAGACGCTGTCACAGAGTGGGCATCTGTGATTGGATGCTGGAGTAACCTGAAACCAGCCCATACATTCTAGCATCTAGACTGTATGGGCAGATTCCAGGTTACGGCAACAGAAAATAACAGACACCCATTCTGCATGACAGCGTCTGTGATTGATTAGCTGTTATTTTAACAGTAAAAATAAAACAGAAAAAATGTTGGGTCCCTTACACATATAGTAGTGTAAAAATAATTTTAAAAATTGACGTAGCGCTCCGAAGTCTTTTTGATTCTCAGAGCAGATAAAGCAAGACGGCTACGGGCTGCCACCCCCATCTGCCTGGCAGTCAAAATAGAGGAAGACCATTAATTTAATTATTAAAAAATAATTTAAAAAAAAAAACAAAAAACGCATGAGCTCCCGCTGTATTTTGATTGCCAGTCGGGTAAAGCGAGGCAGCTGGAGGCTGGGATTCTCAGCGTGGTAAGGCCCAAGCGCTCGGGGCCCCCCACGCTAAAATTGCAGAATGCAGACAGAAATGGCACATTGTTTGTTAGCGCCATTTCCAGGCGCTTTACCCGGCTCGTCCAGCGGCCCTGGTGGCAGTGACACGCTGGGTAATAAAAAGGTATTAATGCCAGCTTTGTATTCTCAGCTGGTACTAAGCTCGAAATTCATGGTGTCATGTCAAATTAGATATGGCCACCATGAGTTTCTAGTTAACAGTAAAAAATAAAAAAAAACAAAAAAAACAACCCCACAACACATAGAAAAACAATGTTTGTTAAAAAATAAATAACATTTAGACACTCCATCTTTATAAAAAAAAAAATCCTTCGTCCGACGTAGTCCACACACAGAGCAATGTCAGCTCTGCTTCATTACTCTGTAGACAAGTGTCTCTACAGAGCGAGAAGCAGGGAGAGCCATGTCAGTTTTGCTTCATCACTCTGTACAGAGCAAGACGTAGGCTGACACTGAAGGTATGATTCCACTTACGCATCACTCGTGCATTCTCGCATTGCATCACCCCGCACGGCCTGACACTCTCCGGATAGCTCATTTGCATGGAAATAAATGCAGCCAACCTGCTCCTGTCTGGAGAGTGTGCGCCGTGCTGGCTGATGCGATGCGACACTCCCACAGTGACAGTCAAAGTTCAATCGAGTCCATGAGCCATGGACTCGGGTGAACCCTAACATCACCGCGAACACGGCCGAAAACAGAGGAAGACTGCCGACTGACGAGCAGTGCAATGAATACCCCCAGAAGTTAACAGGACCTTCGATGACATCATAGCCATCTGACCAGTCTGCAAGCCAATGTCTTTACAACATTCACACCAGACTGGTCACATGGCTATGACGTCATGGAAGGTCCTTTTTTCAGTGGTGGTTACTTGGGTGCACAGCAATGAACAGACGCAGAAGTGGCCGGGGGAGAGAGAGTCCACAGGACGCATCGCGGGACCTATAAGTATAATTAGAATGCTTTTTAATAATGTGGGGTTTTTTTACAGCCCATGGACCCGAACTGTAACACAAGCTTCCCACGAAAGCTCGTGTTCGGGATCGTGTGCACGAACAGTGTTATGTGTGAACCTCAAACTTTACAGTTTGGGTTCGCCCATCATTACTCTAGAGGTTTTGTCTTCAAAAAAAAATGGTAAGATTCATCTTGTTGTATAGTCACTTTTTGGAGGAACCGCACACACAAAAACAGGATCACAGTATAATTTAACCTAAAAGTCAAAAGTGGCCTTCTGACAAGCCTTTTCATATGACTTAGGATTTATGCCAGATCAGAATCCCAATTTGCAGACACGGTGTTTCGGGGTGATTGTGAAAATATGGGTAGCTAATCTGGCTTATGTGGTCCCCCATTTGCTTCTCATAAGCCAGTTCAGTTACCCATATTTTGCACTGACGAGGGGCAATCACCCCGAAACACCGTGTCTGCAAATAGGATATATGCCAGATCAGAATCCCAAAGTCATATGAAAAAGCTTGTCAGAAGGCCACTTTTGACTTTTAGGATTGCTACTTCCAATAGGTGGCGCTAGAGTTTGTCTCCTTTCCTGGAGAGACAATTTGAATAATTCCCAGAGGGGCACTGCAGCTATAAGTCCCCTTACCAGTGACAGCCAGACTGGTTTGTCAGGTCTCTATAAAGGAGAATAGTCTTCCCCCGTAGTATAATTTTATGCTTTTTTATTTTGCTTCACTCACGTTAAAAAACCCACAGTTAAGTATAGCAACCTTTCGGGTGATAAACCCTCCGTTGTCACTTCCCCTGCCTGAAGTCTATGTCTCTCAATGTGGGCAGAAGAAAGAAGGGAATTTTGTTACTTACCGTAAATTCCTTTTCTTCTAGCTCCTATTGGGAGACCCAGACGATTGGGTGTACAGCACTGCCTCCGGAGGCCACACAAAGCAACTACACTAAAAAGTGTAAGGCCCCTCCCCTTCTGGCTATACACCCCCAGTGGGATCACTGGCTCACCAGTTTTAGTGCAAAAGCAAGAAGGAGGAAAGCCAATAACTGGTTTAAACAAATTCCCTCCGAAATAACCTCGGAGAACTGAAAACCATTCAACATGAACAACATGTGTACCCGAAAAACAACCAAAAATCCCGAAGGACAACAGGGCGGGTGCTGGGTCTCCCAATAGGAGCTAGAAGAAAAGGAATTTACGGTAAGTAACAAAATTCCCTTCTTCTTCGGCGCTCCATTGGGAGACCCAGACGATTGGGACGTCCAAAAGCTGTCCCTGGGTGGGTAAAGAAATACCTCATGTTAGAGCTGCAAAGACAGCCCTCCCCTACGGGTAGGCAACTGCCGCCTGCAGGACTCTTCTACCTAGGCTGGCGTCCGCCGAAGCATAGGTATGCACCTGATAATGTTTGGTGAAAGTGTGCAGACTCGACCAGGTAGCTGCCTGGCACACCTGTTGAGCCGTAGCCTGGTGACGCAATGCCCAGGACGCACCCACGGCTCTGGTAGAATGGGCCTTCAGCCCTGATGGAACCGGAAGCCCAGCAGAACGGTAGGCCTCAAGAATTGGTTCTTTGATCCATCGAGCCAGGGTGGCCTTAGAAGCCTGCGACCCCTTGCGCTTACCAGCGACAAGGACAAAGAGTGCATCCGAACGGCGCAGGGGCGCCGTGCGGGAAATGTAGATTCTGAGTGCTCGCACCAGATCTAACAAATGTAAATCCTTCTCATACCGATGAACTGCATGAGGACAAAAAGAAGGCAAAGAGATATCCTGATTAAGATGAAAAGAGGATACCACCTTCGGGAGAAACTCCTGAATGGGGCGCAGCACTACCTTGTCCTGGTGGAAGACCAGGAAGGGAGCCTTGGATGACAGCGCTGCTAGCTCAGACACTCTCCGAAGAGATGTGATCGCTACCAGAAAAGCCACTTTCTGTGACAGTCTAGAAAGTGAAACCTCCCTCAGAGGCTCGAAGGGCGGCTTCTGGAGGGCAACTACCACCCTGTTCAGGTCCCATGGATCTAATGGTCGCTTGTACGGGGGTACGATATGACAAACCCCCTGCAGGAACGTGCGCACCTTAGAGAGTCGTGCTAGACGCTTCTGAAAAAAGACGGATAGCGCCGAGACTTGCCCCTTAAGGGAGCCGAGCGACAAACCTTTTTCTAACCCAGATTGTAGGAAAGAAAGAAAGGTAGGCAATGCAAATGGCCAGGGAGACACTCCCTGAGCAGAGCACCAGGATAAGAATATCCTCCACGTTCTGTGGTAGATCTTAGCGGACGTGGGCTTCCTAGCCTGTCTCATGGTGGCAACGACCCCTTGGGATAATCCTGAAGACGCTAGGATCCAGGACTCAATGGCCACACAGTCAGGTTCAGGGCCGCGGAATTCCGATGGAAAAACGGCCCTTGGGACAGTAAGTCTGGTCGGTCTGGTAGTGCCCACGGTTGGCCGACCGTGAGACGCCACAGATCCGGATACCACGCCCTCCTTGGCCAGTCTGGGGCGACGAGTATGACGCGGCTGCAGTCGGATCTGATCTTGCGTAGCACCCTGGGCAAGAGTGCCAGAGGTGGAAACACATAAGGGAGCCGGAACTGCGACCAATCTTGCACTAAGGCGTCTGCCGCCAGAGCTCTGTGATCGCGAGACCGTGCCATGAAGGTCGGGACCTTGTTGTTGTGCCGGGACGCCATTAGATCGACGTCCGGCCTTCCCCAGCGGCGACAGATTTCCTGAAACACTTCCGGGTGAAGGGACCATTCCCCTGCGTCCATGCCCTGGCGACTGAGGAAGTCTGCTTCCCAGTTTTCTACGCCGGGGATGTGAACTGCGGATATGGTGGAGGCCGTGGCTTCCACCCACATCAGGATCCGCCGGACTTCCTGGAAGGCTTGCCGACTGCGAGTCCCCCCTTGGTGGTTGATGTATGCCACCGCTGTGGAGTTGTCCGACTGAATTCGGATCTGCTTTCCTTCCAGCCACTGCTGGAAGGCTAGTAGGGCAAGATACACTGCTCTGATCTCCAGAACATTGATCGGAAGGGTGGACTCCTGCTGAGTCCACGTACCCTGAGCCCTGTGGTGGAGAAAAACTGCTCCCCACCCTGAGAGACTCGCGTCCGTCGTGACCACCGCCCAGGACGGAGGTAGGAAGGATCTTCCCTGTGATAATGAGGTGGGAAGAAGCCACCACTGCAGAGAGTCTTTGGCCGTCTGGGAAAGGGAGACTTTCCTGTCCAGGGATGTTGACTTCCCGTCCCATTGGCGGAGAATGTCCCATTGAAGTGGGCGCAGATGAAACTGCGCAAACGGAACCGCCTCCATTGCCGCCACCATCTTCCCGAGGAAGTGCATGAGGCGTCTTAAGGAGTGCGACTGACTTAGAAGGAGAGCCTGCACCCCAGTCTGTAGTGACCTCTGCTTGTCCAGCGGAAGCTTCACTATCGCTGAGAGAGTATGAAACTCCATGCCAAGATACGTTAGCGATTGGGTCGGTGACAGATTTGACTTTGAGAAGTTGATGATGCACCCGAACGTCTGGAGAGTCTCCAGTGCAACATTCAGGCTGAGTTGGCATGCCTCCTGAGAGGGTGCCTTGACAAGTAGATCGTCCAAGTAAGGGATCACAGAGTGTCCCTGAGAGTGCAAGACTGCTACCACTGCCGCCATGACCTTGGTGAACACCCGTGGGGCTGTCGCCAGACCAAATGGCAGAGCTACGAACTGAAGATGGTCGTCTCCTATCACGAAGCGTAGAAAACGTTGGTGCTCTGTAGCAATCGGCACGTGGAGATAAGCACCTTTGATGTCTATTGATGCTAGGAAATCTCCTTGAGACATTGAGGCAATGACTGAGCGGAGGGATTCCATCCGGAACCGCCTGGCGTTCACATGCTTGTTGAGCAGTTTTGGGTCCAGAACAGGACGGAATGAGCCGTCCTTCTTTGGCACCACAAAGAGATTGGAGTAAAAACCTTGTCCTTGTTCCTGAAGAGGAACAGGGACCACCACTCCTTCTGCTCTTAGAGAATTCACCGCCTGCAGAAGGGCATCTGCTCGGTCGGGATGTGGGGAAGTTCTGAAGAACCGAGGCGGAGGACGAGAACTGAACTCTATCCTGTACCCGTGAGACAAAATGTCTGTTACCCACCGGTCTTTGACCTGTGGCAGCCAAATGTCGCAAAAGCGGGAGAGCCTGCCACCGACCGAGGATGCGGAGGGAGGCGGCCGAAAGTCATGAGGCAGCCGCCTTGGAAGCGGTACCTCCGGCTGCTTTCTTGGGGCGTGAGTGAGCCCGCCAGGAATCAGAGCTCCTTTGCTCTTTCTGAGTCCCCTTGGACGAGGCGAACTGGGGCTTGCCCGAGCCTCGAAAGGACCGAAACTTTGACTGCCACTTCCTCTGTTGAGGTTTGCTTGATCTGGGCTGGGGTAAGGAAGAGTCCTTACCTTTGGACTGTTTAATGATTTCCGCCAATTGCTCACCAAACAGTCTGTCTCCAGATAATGGCAAGCTAGTTAAACATTTTTTAGAAGCAGAATCTGCTTTCCATTCCTTTAACCACAAGGCTCTGCGCAAAACTACAGAGTTGGCGGAAGCCATTGCGGTACGGCTCGTAGAGTCCAGTACCGCATTAATAGCGTAGGTCGCAAACGCAGTCATTTGCGTAGTTAAGGACGCCACTTGCGGCACTGCTGGACGTATGAAAGAGTCCACCTGTGCCAAACCAGCTGAAATAGCTTGGAGCGCCCACACGGCCGCGAATGCTGGAGCAAACGACGCGCCAATAGCTTCATAGACAGATTTCAACCAAAGGTCCATCTGTCTGTCATTGGCATCTTTAAGTGACGCCCCATCCTCCACTGCAACTATGGATCTAGCTGCAAGCCTGGATATTGGAGGGTCCACTTTTGGACACTGGGTCCAGCGTTTGACCACGTCAGGGGGAAAGGGATAACGTGTATCCTTAAGACGTTTGGAAAAACGCTTGTCCGGATTAGCATGGTGTTTCTGGATTGATGCTCTGAAGTCAGAGTGGTCCAGAAAGGTGCTCAATTTACGCTTGGGATACAGGAAATGGAATTTCTCCTGCTGGGCAGCTGCCTCCTCTGCTGAAGGGGCTGGGGGAGAAATATCCAACAGCCTATTGATGGCCGCTATAAGGTCATTTACCATGGCGTCACCATCTGGCGTATCCAAATTGAGTGCGGTGTCAGGGTTAGACTCCTGATCACCCACCTCTGTCTCATCATATAGAGACCCTTCTCGCTGAGACCCTGACCCGCGTGATGACGTGGAGGGTCTCTCCCAGCGAGCTCGCTTAGGCGGCCTGGGACTGTCATCGGAGTCAGAGCCCTCAGCCAGTGATGCCTGGGACCCCCGTGAAGTACGGATTAGTTCCAACTGAGGGGGACCGGGGAACATAGGGACAGTAGTGTCCATGGTCTGAGCAACTGGCCTGGACTGCAAGGTCTCCAGGATTTTTGTCATAGTCACAGACATTTTATCAGCAAAGACTGCAAATTCTGTCCCCGTCACCGGGGCAGGGTTCACAGGCGACTCTGCCTGGGCTACTACCACCATAGGCTCTGGCTGACGAAGTGCCACTGGGACTGAACATTGCACACAATGAGAGTCGTTGGAGCCTGCTGGTAGATTAGCCCCACATGCTGTACAAGCAGTGTATACAGCCCGTGCCTTGGCACCCTTGCGTTTTGTGGATGACATGTTGTTGTCTTCCCAGAGCAATATAGGGTATACAGCCAAGAAGCGACCGTACAGTGCAGTATATATCTATAGATATCTGGTACAGGAAAAAGTACACCAATACACACTGTGGCACAAGAGGGGCCAGCACTAAAGTGCTGCTTACCGCCCGCTAAACGCGGGTGTGTGGTCCAGAAATCCCTAGTCTTGGGTCTCCCAGAGCCTGTGTCCGTCCTCCAGCCAGAACTGCATGCAGGAATGGCTGCCGGCGTCCTGTGGAGGGGGGGGCGGGCCCTGGGCGTGCCAGACCAAAAGCGGGAAACCTGTGTCCCACTGTGCCAAGTGAGAGGGCTGGAGCATGTAAATAAGGCTCCAGCCCTCGGCGCTGAGTAAACGTACAGCGTCTCTCCCCTTCCCTGATTGACAGGGAGGGGGCGGGAACGAAGCGGAGCTAGGCCGCAAAAGCCGGGGACTAAATTTATAAGCGCCGCCGCCGTAAAAGCGCGGTCGGCGCTAAGTCCCCGGCGCACTACAAGTCCCAGCCGCGCCGCCGCTCCGAGAGTGGCCGGCGCGGTAGTTCCCAGCACATGAAGTCACACAGCTAAGCTGCTGTGACTCAAACCCCAGCGTTACTGTCCCCGGCGCACTAACACACCCAGCAAGTCTGGTGTGTGCGTGCCCGCCTGAACGGGGACACAGAGTACCTGAAAGTTGCAGGGCCTTGTCCCTGAATGGTACACAGCTCCGTATCCATCAGGTTCACTGGGTCTGTGGATGGAGCCCGGCCTCAGGGCTTGGGGGCCAGTAAGATCCCACTTCCACAGAGCCCCTCAGGGGGATGGGGAAGGAAAGCAGCATGTGGGCTCCAGCCTCCGTACCCGCAATGGGTACCTCAACCTTACGAACCACAAGTGGGGTAAGAAGGGAGCATGCTGGGGGCCGTATATGGGCCCTCTTTTCTTCCATCCGACATAGTCAGCAGCTACTGCTGACTAAACAGTGGAGCTATGCGTGGATGTCTGACCTCCTTCGCACAAAGCAGAAAACTGGTGAGCCAGTGATCCCACTGGGGGTGTATAGCCAGAAGGGGAGGGGCCTTACACTTTTTAGTGTAGTTGCTTTGTGTGGCCTCCGGAGGCAGTGCTGTACACCCAATCGTCTGGGTCTCCCAATGGAGCGCCGAAGAAATTGCCAATGAATGCATTGAGAGCCACTTGGTGTCTAGAAGCCAAGTCAGGTGTGTTGTAGCCAAAAAAAGGAAGGGAAAGGGGAAAAAAATAGGTACTATACAAGTTCAGGAATGTGGGGTGGCAATGAAGGGAATTTTGTTTACTTACCGTAAATTCCTTTTCTTCTAGCTCCTATTGGGAGACCCAGACAATTGGGGTGTATAGCTTCTGCCTCCGGAGGCCACACAAAGTATTACACTTAAAAGTGTAAACCCCTCCCCTCTGCCTATACACCCCCCCGTGCATCACGGGCTCCTCAGTTTTGGTGCAAAAGCAGAAAGGAGGAAACTTATAAATTGGTCTAAGGTAAATACAATCCGAAGGATGTTCGGAGAACTGAAAACCATGAACCAAGAACAATTCAACATGAACAACATGTGTACACAAAAGAACAACAGCTCGAAGGGAACAGGGGCGGGTGCTGGGTCTCCCAATAGGAGCTAGAAGAAAAGGAATTTACGGTAAGTAAACAAAATTCCCTTCTTTGTCGCTCCATTGGGAGACCCAGACAATTGGGACGTCCAAAAGCAGTCCCTGGGTGGGTAAAAGAATACCTCCGTAAAAGAGTCGTAAAACGGCCCCTTCCTACAGGTGGGCAACCGCCGCCTGAAGGACTCGCCTACCTAGGCTGGCATCTGCCGAAGCGTAGGTATGCACCTGATAGTGTTTCGTGAACGTGTGCAGACTCGACCAGGTAGCCGCCTGACACACCTGCTGAGCCGTAGCCTGGTGCCGCAATGCCCATGACGCACCCACGGCTCTGGTAGAATGGGCTTTCAGCCCTGAAGGAACCGGAAGCCCAGAAGAACGGTAGGCTTCAAGAATTGGTTCCTTGATCCACCGAGCCAAGGTTAACTTAGAAGCCTGCGACCCTTTACGCTGGCCAGCGACAAGGACAAAGAGCGCATCCGAGCGGCGCAGGGGCGCCGTACGAGAAATGTAGAGTCTGAGTGCTCTCACAAGATCTAACAAATGCAAATCCTTTTCACATTGGTGAACTGGATGAGGACAAAAAGAAGGTAAGGAGATATCCTGATTGAGATGAAAAGGGGATACCACCTTAGGGAGAAATTCCGGAACCGTACGCAGAACCACCTTGTCCTGGTGAAACACCAGGAAGGGGGCTTTGCATGACAGCGCTGCTAGCTCAGACACTCTCCGAAGTGATGTGACTGCCACTAGGAAGACCACCTTCTGCGAAAGGCGTGAAAGAGAAATATCCCTCATTGGCTCGAAAGGTGGTTTCTGAAGAGCCGTTAGCACCCTGTTCAGATCCCAGGGTTCTAGCGGGCGCTTGTAAGGAGGGACTATGTGGCAAACCCCCTGCAGGAACGTGCGTACCTGTGGAAGCCTGGCTAGACGCTTTTGAAAAAACACAGAGAGCGCCGAGACTTGTCCCTTAAGGGAGCCGAGAGACAAACCCTTTTCCATTCCGGATTGAAGGAAGGACAGAAAAGTGGGCAAGGCAAATGGCCAGGGAGTAAAACCCTGATCAGAGCACCAGGATAAGAAGATCCTCCACGTCCTGTGGTAGATCTTGGCGGACGTTGGTTTCCTGGCCTGTCTCATAGTGGCAATGACCTCTTGAGATAACCCTGAAGACGCTAGGATCCAGGACTCAATGGCCACACAGTCAGGTTGAGGGCCGCAGAATTCAGATGGAAAAATGGCCCTTGAGACAGCAAGTCTGGTCGGTCTGGTAGTGCCCACGGTTGGCCCACCGTGAGATGCCACAGATCCGGGTACCACGACCTCCTCGGCCAGTCTGGAGCGACGAGGATGGCGCGGCGGCAGTCGGACCTGATCTTGCGTAACACTCTGGGCAGCAGTGCCAGAGGAGGAAATACATAAGGCAGTTGAAACTGCGACCAATCCTGAACTAATGCGTCTGCCGCCAGAGCTCTGTGATCTTGAGAACGTGCCATGAATGCCGGGACCTTGTTGTTGTGCCGGGATGCCATTAGGTTGACGTCCGGCTTCCCCCAGCGGCAACAGATCTCTTGAAACACGTCCGGGTGAAGAGACCATTCCCCTGCGTCCATGCCCTGGCGACTGAGAAAGTCTGCTTCCCAGTTTTCTACGCCCGGGATGTGAACTGCGGAGATGGTGGAGGCTGTGGCTTCGACCCACAGCAGAATCCGCCGAACTTCCTGGAAGGCTTGTCGAC
The DNA here is from genome assembly GCF_048569485.1 of Anomaloglossus baeobatrachus. NCBI lineage: Eukaryota > Metazoa > Chordata > Amphibia > Anura > Aromobatidae > Anomaloglossus > Anomaloglossus baeobatrachus. The sequence goes on along the minus strand of NC_134357.1, from coordinate 395,442,543 downwards.
TGCGTGTGCCGCCTTGGTGGTTGATGTATGCAACCGCCGTGGCGTTGTCCGACTGAATTCGGATCTGCCTGCCTTCCAGCCACGGCTGGAACGCCTTTAGGGCTAGATACACTGCCCTTATCTCCAGAACATTGATCTGGAGGGAGGACTCTGGCTGAGTCCAGGTACCCTGAGCCCTGTGGTGGAGAAAGACCGCTCCCCACCCTGACAGACTCGCGTCCGTCGTGACCACAGCCCAGGATGGGGGCAGGAAGGATTTCCCCTTCGACAGAGAAGTGGGAAGAAGCCACCACTGAAGGGAGGCCTTGGCCGCCCGAGAAAGGGAGACGTTTCTGTCGAGGGACGTCGACTTCCTGTCCCATTTGCGGAGAATGTCCCATTGAAGTGGATGCAGATGAAACTGCGCAAAAGGAACTGCCTCCATTGCTGCCACCATCTTCCCTAGGAAGTGCATGAGGCGCCTCAGGGGGTGCGACTGGGCTCGAAGGAGAGATTGCACCCCTGTCTGTAGTGAACGCTGTTTGTCCAGCGGAAGTTTCACTATCGCTGAGAGAGTATGAAACTCCATGCCGAGATATGTCAGCGATTGGGCCGGTGTCAATTTTGACTTTGGGAAATTGATGATCCACCCGAATCTCTGGAGAGTCTCCAGCGCAATGTTCAGGCTGTGTTGGCATGCCACCCTAGAGGGGGCCTTGACAAGCAGATCGTCTAAGTAAGGGATCACCGAGTGTCCCTGAGAGTGTAGGACTGCTACCACTGTTGCCATGACCTTGGTGAAGACCCGTGGGGCTGTCAGGCCGAAAGGCAGTGCCACAAACTGAAGGTGTTCGTCCCCGATGGCGAAACGCAGGAAGCGCTGATGCTCTGGTGCAATCGGCACGTGGAGATAAGCATCCCTGATGTCGATTGATGCTAGGAAGTCTCCTTGGGACATCGAGGCGATGACAGAGCGGAGAGATTCCATCCGGAACCGCCTGGTTTTCACGTGTCTGTTGAGCAGTTTGAGGTCCAGAACGGGACGGAAAGATCCGTCCTTTTTTGGCACCACAAACAAGTTGGAGTAAAAACCGTGACCCCATTGCTGAAGGGGAACAGGGATCACCACTCCTTCTGCCTTCAGAGTGTTCACCGCCTGAAGAAGAGCATCGGCTCGCTCGGGGGGCGGAGATGTTCTGAAGAAACGAGTCGGGGGACGAGACCTGAACTCTATCCTGTAACCGTGAGACAGAATGTCTCTCACCCATCGGTCTTGGACATGTGGCAACCAGGCGTCGCAAAAGCGGGAGAGCCTGCCACCGACCGAGGATGCGGTTTGGGGAGGCCGAAAGTCATGAGGAGGCCGCTTTGGGAGCGGTTCCTCCGGCGTTCTTTTTAGGACGTGACTTAGACCGCCATGAATCGGAGTTCCTCTGACCCTTCTGTGGCCTGTTGGACGAGGAGAATTGAGACCTGGCTGAGGGCCGAAAGGACCGAAACCTCGATTGTACCTTCCGTTGTTGAGGTCTGTTTGGTTTGGACTGGGGTAAGGACGAGTCCTTTCCCTTGGATTGTTTAATGATTTCATCCAATCGCTCGCCAAACAGGCGGTCGCCAGAAAATGGCAAACCGGTTAAGAACTTTTTGGAAGCAGAGCCTGCCTTCCATTCACGTAGCCACATGGCCCTGCGGACTGCCACTGAATTGGCGGATGCTACCGCCGTACGGCTCGCAGAGTCCAGGACAGCATTCATGGCGTAGGACGCAAACGCCGACGCCTGAGAGGTTAAGGACACAACCTGCGGAGTAGAGGCACGTGTGACTGCATTAATCTCAGACTGACAAGCTGAGATAGCTTGGAGTGCCCATACGGCTGCGAATGCCGGAGCAAAGGACGCGCCGATAGCTTCATAGATGGATTTCATCAGGAGCTCTATCTGCCTGTCAGTGGCATCCTTGAGTGAAGCACCATCTGCCACTGCAACTATGGATCTAGCCACCAGTCTAGAGACTGGAGGATCCACCTTGGGACACTGAGCCCAACCCTTGACTACGTCAGGGGGGGAAGGGATAACGTGTGTCATTAAGGCGCTTAGTAAAGCGCTTATCTGGAAAGAAGGGAATTTTGTTACTTACCGTAAATTCCTTTTCTTCTAGCTCTTATTGGGAGACCCAGACGATTGGGGGGTATAGCTACTGCCTCCGGAGGCCACACAAAGCACTACACCAAAAAGTGCAAGGCCCCTCCCCTTCTGGCTATACCCCCCCCGTGGTATCACGGGTTCTCCAGTTTTAGTGCCAAAGCAAGAAGGAGGAAAGCCAATAACTGGTTTAAACAAATTAACTCCGAGTAACATCGGAGAACTGAAAAACCGTTCAACATGAACAACATGTGTACCCGCAAACCACAAAAAAATCCCGAAGGACAACAGGGCGGGTGCTGGGTCTCCCAATAAGAGCTAGAAGAAAAGGAATTTACGGTAAGTAACAAAATTCCCTTCTTCTTCAGCGCTCTATTGGGAGACCCAGACGATTGGGACGTCCAAAAGCTGTCCCTGGGTGGGTAAAGAAATACCTCATGTTAGAGCTGCAAAACAGCCCTCCCCTACGGGGGTGTCACTGCCGCCTGCAGGACTCTTCTACCTAAGCTGGCATCCGCCGAAGCATAGGTATGCACCTGATAATGCTTGGTGAAAGTGTGCAGACTCGACCAGGTAGCTGCCTGGCACACTTGTTGAGCCGAAGCCTGGTGTCGTAATGCCCAGGACGCACCCACGGCTCTGGTTGAGTGGGCTTTTAGCCCTGAAGGAACCGGAAGCCCCGCAGAACGGTAGGCCTCTAGAATTGGTTCTTTGATCCATCGAGCCAGGGTGGCTTTAGAAGCCTGCAACCCCTTGCGCGGACCAGCGACAAGGACAAAAAGTGCATCGGAACGGCGCATGGGCGCCGTGCGGGAAATGTAGATTCTGAGTGCTCTCACCAGATCCAGCAAACGTAAGTCCTTTTCATACCGGTGAACCGGATGAGGACAAAAGGAAGGCAAGGATATATCCTGATTAAGATGAAACGAGGAGACGACCTTAGGGAGAAACTCCGGAATGGGGCGCAGCACTACCTTGTCCTGGTGGACCACCAGGAAGGGAGCCTTGGATGACAGAGCTGCCAGCTCCGACACTCGCCGAAGCGATGTGATCGCAACAAGAAACGCCACTTTCTGTGACAGGCGAGAAAAGGAAACTTCCTTCAGAGGCTCGAAAGGCGGCTTCTGGAGAGCAACTAGTACCCTGTTCAGATCCCATGGATCTAACGGCCGCCTGTACGGGGGCACAATATGACAGACCCCCTGCAGGAACGTGCGCACCTTAGGAAGACGTGCTAGACGCTTCTGAAAAAACACGGATATTGCCGATACTTGCCCTTTAAGGGAGCTGAGCGACAAGCCCTTTTCTAACCCCGATTGCAGGAAAGAAAGAAAAGTGGGCAATGCAAATGGCCAGGGAGACACTCCCTGAGCGGAACACCAGGATAAGAAAATCTTCCACGTTCTGTGGTAGATCTTAGCAGAAGTCGACTTTCTAGCCTGTCTCATTGTGGCTACAACTCCTTGGGATAATCCTGCAGACGCTAGGATCCAGGACTCAATGGCCACACAGTCAGGTTCAGGGCCGCAGAATTCTGATGGAAAAACGGCCCTTGGGACAGTAAGTCTGGTCTGTCTGGAAGTGACCACGGTCGGCCGACCGTGAGATGCCACAGATCCGGATACCACGATCTCCTCGGCCAGTCTGGGGCGACGAGTATGACGCGGCTGCAATCGGATCTGATCTTGCGTAAGACTCTGGGCAAGAGTGCCAGAGGCGGGAATACGTATGGGAGCCGGAACTGCGACCAATCTTGTACTAAGGCGTCTGCCGCCAGAGCTCTTTGATCGCGCGACCTCGCCATAAATGCCGGGACCTTGTTGTTGTGCCGGGACGCCATTAGGTCGACGTCCGGCACTCCCCAGCGGCGACAGATTTCCTGAAACGCGTCCGGGTGAAGGGACCATTCCCCTGCGTCCATGCCCTGGCGACTGAGGAAGTCTGCTTCCCAGTTTTCGACGCCTGGGATGTGAACCGCGGATATGGTGGATGCTGTGTCTTCCACCCACATTAGAATGCGCCGGACTTCTTGGAAGGCTTGCCGACTGCGCGTCCCTCCTTGGTGGTTGATGTATGCCACCGCTGTGGAGTTGTCCGACTGGATTCGGATCTGCTTTCCTTCCAGCCACTGTTGGAAGGCTAGTAGGGCAAGATACACTGCCCTGATTTCCAGAACATTGATCTGAAGGGTGGACTCCTGCGGAGTCCACGTTCCCTGAGTCCTGTGGTGGAGAAAAACTGCTCCCCACCCTGACAGACTCGCATCTGTCGTGACCACTGCCCAGGATGGGGGCAGGAAGGATCTTCCCTGAGACAATGAGGTGGGAAGGAGCCACCATTGTAGAGAGTCCTTGGCCGTCTGGGAAAGGGAGACTTTCCTGTCTAGTGACGTTGACTTTCCGTCCCATTGGCGGAGAATGTCCCATTGAAGTGGGCGCAGATGAAACTGCGCAAATGGAACTGCTTCCATGGCTGCCACCATCTTCCCTAGGAAGTGCATGAGGCGCCGCAAGGGGTGCGACTGACCCTGAAGGAGAGATTGCACCCCTGTTTGTAGTGATCGCTGTTTGTTCAGCGGAAGCTTCACTATCGCTGCTAGAGTATGGAACTCCATGCCAAGATACGTGAGTGATTGGGTCGGTGACAGGATCGACTTTGGAAAGTTGATGATCCATCCGAAAGACTGTAGAGTCTCCAGCGTAGCATTCAGGCTGAGTTGGCATGTCTCTTGAGAGGGTGCCTTGACCAGTAGATCGTCTAGGTAAGGGATCACCGAGTGTCCCTGAGAGTGCAAGACTGCTACCACTGCCGCCATGACCTTGGTGAAGACCCGTGGGGCTGTCGCCAGACCGAATGGCAGAGCTACGAACTGAAGATGGTCGTCTCCTATCACAAAACGTAGAAAACGTTGATGTTCTGTAGCAATTGGCACGTGGAGATAAGCATCTTTGATGTCTATTGAGGCAAGGAAGTCTCCTCGAGACATTGAGGCAATGACAGATCGTAGGGTTTCCATCCGGAACCGCCTGGCGTGCACATGTTTGTTGAGCAGTTTTAGGTCCAGAACAGGACGGAATGAGCCGTCCTTTTTTGGAACCACAAAGAGACTGGAGTAAAACCCTCGACCCTGTTCCTGAGGAGGGACAGGGATCACTACTCCTTCCGCTCTTAGGGAGTCCACCGCCTGCCGCAGAGCATCTGCTCGGTCTGGATGTGGGGAGGTTCTGAAGAATCGGGCTGGAGGACGAGAACTGAACTCGATTCTGTACCCGCGAGACAAAATGTCTGTCACCCACCGGTCCTTGACCTGTGACAGCCAAATGTCGCAAAAGCGGGAGAGCCTGCCCCCGACCGGAGATTCGGCGGGAGGGGGCTGGAAGTCATGAGCTAGCCGCTTTGGAAGCGGTTCCTCCATTTGCTTTCTTGGGGCGTGCGTGAGCCCGCCAGGAATCTGAGTTTCTTTGCGTCCTCTGAGACCCTTTGGACGAGGTAAATGGTGTCTTGCCCGAACCTCGAAAGGACTGAAACCTCTGCTGCCACTTTTTCTGCTGAGGTTTGCTTGTTCTGGGCTGGGGTAAAGAAGAGTCTTTACCCTTGGACTGCTTAATGATGTCAGCCAATGGCTCGCCAAACAGTCTATCTCTAGATAAAGGCAAGCTGGTTAAACATTTTTTGGAACCAGCATCTGCCTTCCAGTCCCTTAACCACAAGGCTCTGCGCAAAACTACCGAATTGGCGGACGCCATTGAGGTGCGGCTGGTAGATTCTAGGACCGCATTGATAGCGTAAGACGCAAACGCAGACATCTGCGAGGTAAGGGACGCCACTTGTGGCACTGCTGGATGTATGATAGCATCCACTTTTGCTAAACCAGCTGAAATAGCCTGGAGAGCCCATACGGCTGCGAATGCCGGAGCAAACGACGCGCCGATAGCTTCATAGACAGATTTTAACCAAAGGTCCATCTATCTGTCATTGGCATCTTTAAGTGAAGCGCCATCCTCCACTGCAACTATGGATCTAGCTGCAAGTTTGGAAATCGGGGGGTCTACCTTTGGACACTGGGTCCAGCGCTTGACCACATCAGGGGGGAAAGGATAACGTGTATCCCTAGAACGTTTAGAGAAACGTCTTTCTGGGTGAGCGTCGTGTTTCTGGATTGATTCTCTGAAGTCAGAGTGATCCAACAAAGCACTCAATTTACGCTTGGGATAGAGGAAACGAAACTTCTCCTGCTCTGCAGCTGCCTCTTCTGCTGAAGGGGCTGGGGGAGAAATATCTAACAGCCTATTGATGGCTGAGATGAGGTCGTTTACCATGGCGTCCCCATCAGGGGTATCCAGGTTGAGAGGGGTTCCAGGAGTGGATTCCTGATCACTCTCTTCAGACACCTCACAGGGAGACTGATTGCGCTGAGACCCTGAGCAGTGTGATGACGTTGAGGGTCTTTCCCAGCGAGCTCGCTTAGGGTGGCTGGGGCTATCATCTGAGTCATAATCCTCAGCTTGTGAAGCCGGGGACCCCCTTGTAGTCTGGATTGGATCCAGCTGAGGGGGGCCAGAGGACAGAGACCTCGCCGAGTCCAAAGACTGAGCCCCAGACATGGATTGCAAAGTTTCAAGGATTTTTGTCATAGTCACAGACATTCTATCAGCAAAAACTGCAAAGTCTGTCCCTGGCGCCGGGGCAGAACTTACAAGCGTCTCAGCCTGGGTCACTACCTCTCCGGACTCCGGCTGGCGAAGCAGCACCGGATCGGAGCATTGCACACAATGGGGGTCATCGGAGCCTGCTGGTAGAGCAGCCCCACATGCAGCACACGCAGTGTACACAGCCCTAGCCTTGGCAGCCTTGCGTTTTGTGGATGACATGTTGCTGCTTCCTCAGAGCGATCTGGGTATCCAGCCAGGAAGCGACCTCACAGTGCAAGAAATAAATAAATATATATATCTGGTGACACAGTACACCAATACACACTGAGGCACTAGAGGGGCCAGCTGAAATGCCGCTTACCGCCCGCTTAAGAGCGGGTGTGTGGTCGCCAAAAGCCCCCTAGTCCAGGTCTCCCAGAGCCTTGCGTCCTTCCTCCAGCCAGACTGCATGTAATGGCTGCCGGCGTCCTGGGAGAGGAGGGGGGGGGCGGGCCCTGGGCGTTCCTGGCTAAGAGCGGGAAGCCTGCTTCCCTCTGTGCCTAGTGAGAGGGCTGGAGCATGTAAATCAGGCTCCAGCCCTCGTCGCTGCTGCGAAACAGCGTCTCTCCCCTACCCTGATTGACAGGGTGGGGGCGGGAACGAAGCGGAGCTAGGCCGCAAAAAGCCGGGGACTAAAGTTATAAACGCCGCCGCCGTAAAAGCGCGGTCGGCGTGTCCCCGGCGCACCACAAGTCACAGCAGCGCCGCCCGATCCAGTGGGGGTCGGCGCTGCGTTCCCACAACACAAAGTCCCCCAGTAAACTGTAGGAACACTAACTCCAACGTTACGGTCCCCGGCGCACTACAACACCCAGCCAGCCCGGAGTGTGTCTGTGCCTGCCGGGGACACAGAGTACCTGTATGATGCAGGGCCTTGTCCCTGATTGTACTCCTGCTCCATATCCATCAGGTTCAACTGGGTCTGTGGATGGAGCCCGGCGTCAGAGCTTAGAAGCCGGCAGGATCCCACTTCCACAGAGCCCTACAAGGGGATGTGGAAGGAAAGCAGCATGTGGGGCTCCAGCCTCTGTACCAGCAATAGGTACCTCAACCGTACAACACCATCCACGGGTGAGACGGGAGCATGCTGGGGGCCCTATATGGGCCCTCTTTTCTTCCATCCGAAATAGTCAGCAGCTACTGCTGACTAAAATCTGTGGAGCTATGTATGGATGTCTGACCTCCTTCGCACAAAGCTTGAAAACTGGAGAACCCGTGATACCACGGGGGGGTATAGCCAGAAGGGGAGGGGCCTTGCACTTTTTGGTGTAGTGCTTTGTGTGGCCTCCGGAGGCAGTAGCTATACCCCCCAATCGTCTGGGTCTCCCAATAGAGCGCTGAAGAAAGCCCGGTGTTTCTGGACTGTATCTCTGAAGTCGGAGTGATCAAGAAACGCACTCCGTGTACGTTTGGGAAACCTAAAATGGAATTTCTCCTGCTGAGAAGCTGACTCCGCAATCGGAGGAGCTGGAGGAGAAAGATCCAACACCTGATTGATGGACGCTATAAGGTCGTTTACTATGGCGTCCCCTTCAGGTGTATCAAGGTTGAGAGCGGCGTCAGGATCAGAGCCCTGATCTGCCCCCTCCGCTTCATCCTCCAGAGAGTCCTCATGCTGATACCCTGAGCAGTGTGATGAAGTCGAGGGAAGCTCCCAGCGAGCCCGCTTAGCCGGTCTGGGACTGCGGTCCGTGTCGGAGTCCTCACCGTGGGACCTATGAGTCGCCTCAGGAGCACTTTGCTGCTCCAACCGAGGGGGGCCTGGGGACAATGATTCAACAGTGCCCGGGGCCTGTGTTACCGGTCTGGACTGCAAAGCTTCTAGTATCTTAGCAGACCATCTATCCATAGACTCAGAAAGTTTGTCAGCGAATACTGCAAACTCTGTCCCTGTCACCTGGACAGTGGCAGCAGGTGGTTCCACCTGGGCCGAGGGTCCCACCAGTGGCAGAGGCTCCGGCTGAGTGAGTGTCACAGGGGCCGAGCATTGCACACAATGAGGGTAGGTGGAACCTGCAGGTAGCATAGCCGCACATGAGGTACAGGTTGCAAAGTAAGCCTGTGCCTTGGCACCCTTGCTTTTTGCGGACGACATGCTGTTGTCTCCTCTTAGAGCAATCAGAGAGGGTATATAGCCAAAAGCAAATAGTGCGGCCGTACAGAGTACATGTATACAATATAAGCATATAAATATACACTTCGGCACCCAGGGGGGCCAGCACCTAGTAACAGGTGCGGCTTACCGACCGCTCTCAGCGGTTGTGTGACCACCAGATTCCCTGTCTGGGCCTCCCAGAGCTGTAGAGCTCGGTGTTGTCTCCCCTCTGAAGTTCTCCAGCGTCAGAAGTGCTGATAGGAATGGCTGCCAGCGTTCTGAGAGGAGGAGGGAGCCGTGGGCGTGCCTCAGAAAGTGCGGGAATCTGGTGCCCCACGGTGCTCAGTGAGGGGGGAGGAGGATACAAAGTATGCTCCAGCCCTCAGCGCTGACGTCCAGTGCAGCGTCCCGCCCTTACCCCTGACTGGCAGGCCCGGGGGCGGGAGTATGCGGTACTAGGCCGCAAAAGCCGGGGACTAAAGTTATAAGTGCGGCCGGCAAACAAGCGCGGTCAGCGCGGTAGTCCCGGCGCACAAACACACCCAGCAGCTGCTGCAGCGTCCATTACACAGGCGCTCTATGCGCCGTCCCCAAGGGGACACAGAGTACCTCAGAGGAGCAGGGCCTGTCCCTGACGATACCCGGTCTCCTGTCCAGCAGATTCCCCCAGGGGCTGCGGAGGGAGCACGGTCCCAGTGCCTGGTGACCGGTTAGGATCCCACTTCACCCAGAGCCCCTAAGGGATGGGGAAGGAAAACAGCATGTGGCTCCAGCCTTTGTACCCGCAATGGGTACCTCAACCTTAACAACACCACCGACCAGAGTGGGGTGATAAGGGAGCATGCCGGGGGCCCTGTTATGGGCCCTCTTTTCTTCCATCCGATATAGTCAGCAGCTGCTGCTGACTAAATTGTGGAGCTTGCGTGCATGTGTGCCTCCTTCAACACAAAGCATAAAAACTGAGGAGCCCGTGATGCACGGGGGGGGTGTATAGGCAGAGGGGAGGGGTTTACACTTTTAAGTGTAATACTTTGTGTGGCCTCCGGAGGCAGAAGCTATACACCCCAATTGTCTGGGTCTCCCAATGGAGCGACAAAGAAAAAAGGGTACTGTGATTCTAGCTTTCTTGTCCGGGAGTCTTTCGAAAACTGACCATTCGTCACGGTCAAACTATGGGGAAAAGTGATTTGCGCTAGTGGAATATGCACTCAATTCTTTTTCTCACACGCGACTGGGAGGTGAGCAACTCACCATTAACTTTCTCATCTGAGTGTATGTCCAAAGGCTTTCTGCAAAAAAGGCACCCCATGAAGTGTTAGGGAACGTGCCCATGATCAGGACCCACTAGGTCCTGGACGCGGGAGGTCCTGACCTGCGGGGCCACGAGTCTCCTCCGCAGGAGAACGCAGCTGCTCTTGCCCACGATCCAGGCTTGGGCAGTTGTAGTCTCTTGCTGTTTTCTTCTTGTGGAGAACGCTGGCGATTCCGCAAGCAAAGAATTGCCATGCTTGTGGCTCGGAAAGCCGCACAACAGGTCAGTTTACGCTGTGGTCCGTACATGCACAGTGGACATGGGATTTCTAGAAGTACAATACACTGTGCTTGTACTGTACAACGCCGCATTTTGGATGCAGCTGAAACGTGCTGCGTCCAAGACACTGAACCCTGATCGTGGGCACGCAGCCTTATTTAATTTTGTGTATTGCTCTGTTCTGTTAATCTGCATTTAGAATCTGGCTTTACTACAGGGTACTAATTGTGCCTAGGTTTTCCAAGTTCAACATAAAACTGCAGTGCTTCTATCGACCTGAAGAATGCAGAATCCTGACCTCAAGCAATCTGCATACTTTTAGTCATGTGTGGACTACAGCCTCAGCCCTGTCTCGCAACGTTCTAGTGAGAGAAGCGGCAACGACTAATCGACATGTGACAAAGCTGAATCCTAATGGTATGTGCATTACACATTAAGTTTCTGCCAACAGCAGTGCTTGTCACAAATTTCACCAGGGATGGATTACATTTTCAATTTTGATTTATGCGATGCAGTGAAGTTGTATTGACATTTTTTGTAATGCGCTGTAAACACAAACATGTAAGTTTTGTGTGTGTGTGTGTGTGTGTTAAAAAAAAACACCTATCCTGTGAGAATTTTTAAGTATAAAAAACCTGCATTTTATTGGTAACTAAAGCATACCCAAAGAAGTAAATAATCACTGGAGTGATGCTTTTAACCCAATTCCCTTGCCCGTATTATACTTAACCTGCAACATTTTCTCCGTTTTTCGGAGTTGCTCCGGTCCCGTGGCGCCATCTTCTGACTGACCAGAAATTACGTCACAAGCTCTCAATGAAAGTCTGTGAGAGCCAGAATGAGGCTCCCATAGACTTGTATTGAGTTGTGCTCTACCTCAGCATATCAGACTCTCCCCTACCGTGGAAAGCTTCAAGAGGAACCTCAAGATCCATCTCTTCCAACAAGCCTACAACCTACAATAGCCCTCAGTCCAGTACACCACTGCGCAACCAGCTCTGTCCTCACCTATTGTACCATCACCCATTCCCTGTAGACTGTGAGCCCTCGCGGGCAGGGTCCTCTCTCCTCCTATACCAGTCTGTTTTGTACCGTTAATGATTATTGCACGTATACCCTCTTTCACTTGTAAAGCGCCATGGAATAAATGGCGCTATAATAATAATAAATAATAATTTCCAGAGCACTCTCTGAAACACTGGAGCAGCCAGCAGGTGATAAACTGCAGAAGACCGACAGGAGTAGTGCTGAAAAACAGATGAAGATGATGAAGGGCGAGTATAAGACTAGGAACAGAGAACTTCCATTTAAAAGCACCACTTCAGCGGTGAAATAAAAAGAAATAAACACTGGAGTGGTGCCTTAGAACAACTGCTAAAGGGCTATTTCTATCACTAGGATAGGGACATCACTTTATGATCAGTGAAGGTCTGGCTCCCACAATATCAAGTATGAAGGGGACTTAGTGCTGGTCACTGAGCCTCCTAAGTTCTCCCTGGTCATCACACCCTCAGCCCGCTGCTGTGCAAGAAAAAAAAGCCAAGGTGCTGTCGTGCTAAATCAGTGCTGTATCACTGTTACTGCCAGGATCTATAAGACCCCACCAGTCAAAGTGATGAATTCTTGTACTCTACTATCGCCACTACTGCTGTAGACTTTGAATGGAGTTGCAGTGTGCATGCTCACCCGCTGCTCCATTCAAGACCCCCATTATTGTGATCATTGGTGGAGCTGATCCTATAGATAAAGGGGTATTTCCATAATCACAGCTTAACACATTGCTAGTATAGCAAATCATATATGAATACTTATGGCAAACCAACGTTTACACTCAAAAAGCAGTGAAGGTCCAAGACTGGGGCATATCAGTCAGGAAAATGGATTACAATTCCATATGACAGTAGGCAGGTATCTATCCCTAAACGGAGATCTTGGTGTGTAAATTACATGTTTTTCACTGTTACAGCAGGTGAGAAGACATTTAATGCAAAAAGTAATTAAAGCAGATTTACCTGCAAATGACCTCCCAACAGAGATCGAGTCTCGGTGTCCATTCCTAACCGGAGGTGGTGGTGGAGGAGGTCCAGCAGGAATTCGAGAGGGGGGAGGAGGTGGCTTAGCCCGACTCTGTGTTGTATCACTTGTGCCATGCATTCGATAAGGAGGGGGAGGAGGAGGAGGAGCATCACGGCCGCCATTACGTACTACAGGAGCTGCAAAATGTGAACAGCCACGTTTATTAATTTTATGGACAAAAAAAAAAATAATCCAGTAAAATAAAAATACTACTTTATGCCTCACCTGATCCCCTAGAAGGAGGGTCTCTTACAGGAGGTGGCGGTCTGTTACCTCCTGGAGAGAGATTTGCTGAAGTTGGTGGGGGAGGAGCCAGTCCTCGCACGGTGGCAGGTTGCCTGGGATGGAGAGAGTTGTTCCGCATTGGTAGATCTGGAGGCGGCTCATTTATAGGGCTAGGTGGTCCATTCACAGAAGGAGGGGGCTGCCTGTAAGGTGGCGGTGGAGGAGGCTGTCCCTGAGAATTAGGTGTTCGCATGTTGACCGGAGAGGGAGGTGGTTTTACTGGAGGAGCAGCAGGGGCCCGATGCCCTGGGGTAGGAGGTAAAGGTTTATCCCTACTGTAGGGTTTGGCATTCTGAGCAGGAGAAGGTGCTGTACTAGCATGTCGTCGCCCAGGAGGTGGTGGTGGAGGGGCAGAGGAGCTATGTCTCATTCCTGGACTAGTGGTACTAGGGGGACGCGTAAGATCTGGTAAGGATGGCCTATGGGCTCGTCCAACTTCTGGAGGGGAAGAACGGTTGCTGTTGCTATCAGTATCATCCTGGGGTCGTCCTCCTGAAACTGGGGGACGAGGAGCAGCTGATCTTGTTGCTGATCCCTGAAGAGGAGACCGACCAGATGGGCTTTCTGAAAAAGAAAAAAAAAACAAAATTAAGATATATTTGTACAAAAAAAAAAAAAATGCTACAGAGCTGAGTGTATAGCGACAAGACATTGGAAAAATTGAGAAAAATCCAAAGTGAAAAACTGAAGACAATAAGACTTCCCCGTGTGTCAAAATTAAAGCAGTAAAGACACCCCAAAACATTATGTACCTGAGCTACTATCTTTGGTTCCTACAGGTCTAAGTTGAGGAACACCCCCTTGAAAGAGGCCTCCTCTCGGTTGCAATGCTCCTCCGCCAGTTGGCCTAAAACCAGCACCTCCACCATTAGATTCTGCAAAAAACATTTAAGGAATTATATTAGAGCAAATGGGGAGAAACAGTTTGGTTCCTAGAATACCAATATAATTGTTATAAAATAAAAAAAATCATAAGATGGTGACTACTGCATCACCACCTCCGATGGGTATACATATACTCAGCCAATTCAGTTGTGAATATTTATTGGGGAATAGCAGAGAAAGTATGGCCAAATTTATGGGCACTTTAGGTCTACGATTTGGCGCATGAACATATTACCTTTAAAAAGCTGCCCACACAACGCTTGTTCAACTGTCAGATCTTTACCGACTCCCCCATACACATGAATGCTCAACTTGGCCAAACTTCATGTGTGCTCTAGGGAGTGAGCTGCTATCAGAGACCTTTGGAAGTGACGTATCTGGGGAACAAAAGGGTGGGATGTCTGAATTTAAATTCCCTAATCTAACCCAACATCAGCTATCGGGGGGGAGTGGGAGTTGGAAGCCACCCATACACATTAGATAGCTGGCAGGGTACTACACCTATTCTGGATACTAAAGTAGATATTTTGCCAAAAACAATTGCTTACTACTTTTATATAAAATCGTATAATTTTATTATTATCAATTCACGTACATAACATACAATTAAAAACAAGATGCAGATAGAGGAAGGATTGTCTATCCCTATCACTCTTCCTTCCTCACTACGGGGGTCGGCGTCCTAATGTGAAGACGCCCCCGTTCAAACGACGGCTATCCCTGGGTTTTGCCCTCCCTAATGGTAACCGTGATCCCTCTCAGATGGAAACAACCCCTACAGTAGTAACACCACAGTGAGGAAGAGGTGCTCAGTCCGCAGTGGCTAATTTGTCTGTATCACCACTCAGACGAGTAGGGATACGGGGCATAGGGAAGTCGTCAGATGTTCCATATATCTATGTGCTCAACTAAGGGTATAGATGAGTCAAATTTCTACATAGGTCAATGTGCTCAGTTAGCGGTAGACAGATGAGTCACACTTAATGAGAAACCAAGAAATGCTCAATAAAAGGTAAATAACATTTCTTATAGAACTCAATTCAAGAAATGCCCACAGTTCTATAAGAAATGTTATTTACCTTTTATTGAGCATTTCTTGGTTTCTCATTAAGTGTGACTCATCTGTCTACCGCTAACTGAGCACATTGACCTATGTAGAAATTTGACTCATCTATACCCTTAGTTGAGCACATAGATATATGGAACATCTGACGACTTCCCTATGCCCCGTATCCCTACTCGTCTGAGTGGTGATACAGACAAATTAGCCACTGCGGACTGAGCACCTCTTCCTCACTGTGGTGTTACTACTGTAGGGGTTGTTTCCATCTGAGAGGGATCACGGTTACCATTAGGGAGGGCAAAACCCAGGGATAGCCGTCGTTTGAACGGGGGCGTCTTCACATTAGGACGCCGACCCCCGTAGTGAGGAAGGAAGAGTGATAGGGATAGACAATCCTTCCTCTATCTGCATCTTGTTTTTAATTGTATGTTATGTACGTGAATTGATAATAAAATTATAGCTGGCAGGGTCCAATCAAAAGCACTGGGTTCAATCAAGTATAATTTATTATGTGTGGGGCCTTAAAGGGTTATCCCCATTTGTAGAAGTTATCACCTATGCTTAGTGATAACTAGTGCATTGGTAGAGGTCCAACCACTGAGCCACCAACCAATCTAGAAAACAAGGGACTGAAATGTTATGTCTGAATCATATGGAGGCCATGCATGCACATCACTGCTCCAGTCATTGTCTAGGGCACTGCCAGAGGTAGCCGCGCACTGTACTTGGCTATATCAAGAGCCTGTTCTCAAGATTGGTGGCGGTCCCAGCTGTCGGACCCTCCACAAGTACAACGATGTTGGGATTAAATCTTTAAGCTATTAAAGTAGATGTCCACAAAAAGACAACATCTGAAGGTGAACAGTCATCTACAAAGGAGGGGATGTCTTCCTATGGGTAGGCAAAGAGGCCTCAATCACCTACAGAAGGTAACCTGTGAAATGGGCCACTGATTTCTAAGAGCCCCTAAGTAGCGTTGGCATCCTTAATGGTTCCACACTAGACAGTGACTATAAAGTGTCAGAAATAAAAACGTTTTCACATTTTATTATTTACATTTCCTGGGCTCTGGTCCTACTTCAGTGACACACAGTGTCCCCATGACATATCCTGGAAGTGTCATGAGCACAGTCATAAAGCACTTACAGGATTCAATGTCTCTAGCTGAAAGCTCTGCTATACTGGTCATATTGTGGACATACTAGAATAGAAGTCCGGTGGCTTCCATGAGAAGACAGTCGAGGAACAGACTATTACATGCGAGTGAGTAAGCACATTTACACTGCAATTCTCATATCTCTGGGTTTACTAACACGTTAATAGGATCTTCATTACACACAGATCTTTTCCATCAATCTTGGTCAGGTCCTAGGACTGGATCATCATTATGGATCCCTTTTGGCCATGGTTTTGATGCAGCTTCAATTCCAGGTTCTTACACTGTACATACACTGTTACCAGTGTTGCCACATATTGGAAGCGTCTTGAACTACTGCTTCTCTATATCGTCACTGTGGGAGAGTGGCAGTCTCAAATAATTAACCGTGAATTTCCACTGGGATCCTGAGGTTAATATAGCCCTTCAGTCCTGACATTACATGGAAAAAAGCAGTCACACCGGAGAATTCTATTAAAGGGAATCTGTCACCAGGTTTTTAACACCTAATCTGAGAGCAGTATAATGTAGAGACAGAGACCCTTATTCCAGCGATGTGTTACTAAAGGCCCCGTTACACACAACAACATATCTAACGATATGTCGTCGGGGGTCACGGATTTCGTGACGCACATCAGACATCGTTGCGTGTAACAGCTCTGAGCGAGTGTTAACTATCAAAAATACCTAATCATTGATCGTTGACACGTCGTTCATTTTCAAAATCTTGTTGGTCGTTGTGGACGTAGGTTGTTCATCATTCCTGAGGCAGCACACATCGCTACGTGTGACACCCTGGGAACGACGAACAACAGCTTACCTGCGTCCTCCGACAACGAGGAGGGAGTGTTGTTAATGCGGCTGGTCACCGCCCCTCCGCTTCTATTGGTCGGCTACTGTGTGACGGTGAACGAACCTCCCCCTTAACGAAGAGGTTGTTCGACGCCCACAGCGGCGTCGCTAGAAAAGTAAGTACGTGTGACGGCTGTTAGCGATATTGTGCGTCACGGACAGCGATTTCCCGTGACGCACAAACGACGGGGGTGGGTGCTTTCAGAAGCGACATCGCTAGCAATGTCACTGCATGTAAAGCCCCCTTTACTGGGCTACTTAGTGTAGTTTTGATATCAATGATTAATCAGCAGTAGATTATCATTAGAGGACTACTTGGCGTCCTGCCAGGTTGTCCAGCATATTCATGAGCTCTGTATAACTGCTAGATCTGCTACAGGGAAAACGGTGATTTTAATTTTGAAATGACATCAAACAGCTGAGTAAGTGACCGCTGGAATCAGGGTCTCTTTCTCTACATTATGCTTTTTTCATATGGGGGAGCAAAAACCTGGTGACAGAGTCCCTTTAACGAGATCATCAGGTACTAAACCACTGATGAGACTGGTGGAGGTCCGAGAAATGGCATCTCCACCGAATCCTGCTGTGGTTGTTTCTGGATATAAGCAATGTACAGGGCAAAAAACAGCTGCTCCATATATTGTTGCTGTGTTCTGCACTGTACATCGCTTATATCCGGATACTGACGGCACACAATTCAGTGGAGGAGTGGCGATGCCAGACATTGGACCTCTGCGGATCCCATATTGATAGGATATCAATTGTTCAGTCCCGGACAACGTGTTGTAAAATTTGTCATCAGATCCATGCAGCCTGAACAGTGGGCAGTATGAAGCTGGGCAATTGTAGCCATGTATGTTTAGTTCTCAAAGGCCGCACCATTTCAGGGTAAATATACGCCTGGGTCTGTGTGTCTCGGCTGACTAGTCTGAAGCCAGTCCCTGGACGGCTTCTCCCTGCCAAAATCTTTTTGACTGCCAGACCTAGGGAGAGACCTGCTAGTCAACTGGAGCAGGGCAGGGACCTCTGGGACTCTAAAGAGAATCTGTCCTCATAGTCCCCCTGCCCCAAACCACTTCTTTAGACAGGTAGGTCTGGTAACAAGTCAAGCCATACCTTTTTTCATAAAAATCTGCAGATCTATAACTGAAAAAAATCCATGTTTTTGTCAGCACACAAATAAGGCCACAAGTGCTCACGACATGATTGAGAACTTCCCGAGCCTCCCTAGTAGAGAAGAGTGAACCTGAGGGTCGAGGTTCGGAAACCGAGCTCCAAAACAACAAAGTGCGGGTTCGAACGAGTGGGGAAAATGAACCACTGAAGTGAGCAGTGCTGTGCTTGGGTATGAATGATGCTCAGCCCTGTGCGAGCCGCGTGTGGTGTTTGATCGGCTCACATTTGGGGTAATATCAGCGCGATCAGATGCACAGATCTATGCCGCCAGTCCCACAAGGTTAGGGCTTGAGCCGAGGACACAGACCCAGACAGTGCTTGTAGTCTCCCGCTGATAAAAAAAAAGTGGATTTATAGATTGTGGAGACAAAAACCGGAAACGACAAGGATGGATACCCACATCTTTAGAAGAGTTATCTCACCAGATAAGCAGTTTGGTGGGGGGGTGCACCCCAATTACAGAATTTCTTAAACATATTTCAATTAAAATAATGACAAGCTTCTTTATTTTTCTGTGAGGTTAGATACAGAGTACAGAGTTCAGAAAACTGTATAACTTCAAACCCAGACATTTCAGATCAGTCAATATTTATAAAGAAAGGGAGTGCCTACAGATTGCATAAAGATTTCCTGCTCCGCACATTCAGTACATACAGGTCACACAATACATACTTTCTAATACGGGGGCACTCCGGTCATTCACTGCGGTTGTCCTCTTTAGATTTGCTCCTTTGCAGATATCAGTGAGCAGAGCCCCTCGACCTCTCTGCTCGTCACGGGAAAGCTTGGGGGGCTCAGTGTTAGCCTGTGGACAAAGGTCAAGGACAGAGATAGTAACACACACATCCTCGTATTCTGCCAATAAGACACATCAAACCATCACATCACGCCATGTGCCACATGCACCAAAGTTCTGGTATTCCTGGACTGGTAAAAGATGGGAAATTAATATTTTTGGTCCTAACCGTAAAGGCTCTTTCTAGTAGTTTTCTTTCGGGGACAAAGGAACCATGGATTAGTCTGCTTCCACCAGGAGGGGGGACACTAACAATACATCTTAAGAAAAAAAGAAGGTGGCTCATCCCCAGCAGACTATACCTCGCCTGCTAGCAACAAGACTGCTCAGTTAGGGAAAAAGAATTTGGAGAAGCAAAAAAAACCCCAAATAAATAAAAAGTATGAAAGAAAAAGTATAACCATCCCATGAGAAAAAAGCTAATGCATGCCCAACTGGGCCATCAAGGGTTAGTGTTGTGTCTCACAATGAAAACTACAAGAACAATTTACGGTGAGTACCAAAAATCTTAATTTTTTCATCACTTCAATGGGGGACACAGGAACCCTGGGATGTCTTAAAGCTGTCCCTGGGGTGGGAATAACAAAAAAAAAAAAAAAAAAAAAAAAAAAAAAAAAAAAAGAAAGTTAGCACCTAACCAAGGCTAAGACCGGTCTAAGAGAGACTCATGTCTGCCATGGCTTTTCTTTTTAAGATGTATTGTTAGTGTCAGCTTCCAGGTGGTAGCACACTAACCCATGGTTCCTGTGTCCCTCCAATGCAGTGACCGAGAAGTATGCCATCTGATGATAGCCTATTAATCTTTATTTGCAGACAGGCAGCTACATGCAAGTTCCATCCAAAAATTGAGGCGAGATTTTTAAAGGGAATCTGTCGCCACCTTTGAGTATCTAAACTATTATTATGGGCATACAGGTTATAGATTGCTGGAAGCAGTTAT